>NC_084613.1:69118927-69136427 GCF_033978795.1 Nerophis ophidion | reverse complement strand
ATTTTTTTAAAATATTTTATTTACAAAGATCCCTGCATGTTAATCAAGCAAATCAAAAATAAAAGCATACCCAATTTTGCTGTATATTCTTGTTAAAAAACATGGTGTGCAAAAAGTACTGCAACACTAATCAGTGGAACATATGGTATCCCCTCAAAAGTTTATAAAACTTTAAATTAAATCCCTCCGGGTACTCCGGCTTCCTCCCACCTCCAAAGACATGCACCTGGGGATAGGTTGATTGGCAACACTAAATGGTCCCTAGTGTGTGAATGTGAGTATGAATGTTGTCTATCTGTGTTGGCCCTGCGATGAGGTGGCGACTTGTCCAGGGTGTACCCTGCCTTCCGCCCGATTGTAGCTGAGATAGGCGCCAGCGCCCCCCGTGACCCCGAAAGGGAATAAGCAGTAGAAAATGGATGGATGGATAAATTAAATTAATCTATTAAAATGATTGTGCATTTTAGGTTCACTCTGAAATTTCATCTGAAAGCTAAATTTCTTTAACTAAAGATTCATGGGCGAAACGTTGCAATTATATGCATGCTTACTCAAACACATTGTTTACAAGGGTTTACAACAAGTAGCGGGAGCCCTTGACCACATACCGTATTTTTCGGACTATAAGTCACAGTTTTTTTTTCAGTTTGGCCGGGGGTGCGACTTATACTCAGGAGCGACTTATGTGTGAAATTAATACTACATTACCGTAAAATATCAAATAATATTATTTAGCTCATTTACGTAAGAGACTAGACCAGTGGTTCTTAACCTGGGTTCGATCGAACCCTAGGGGTTCGGTGAGTCTGCCTCAGGGGTTCGGCGGAGTCCCCGCCGCGGAGGGCAAGACACACCCGAGTTATCGTGTAAATAAAAACTTCTCCCTTCTGCCGTATTATGCATACCCCCCAAACAATGTTCCCTCTATTTTTCCATCGGATTCGCAGGTGTGTAATCTGTTGTGAGTTCATGCACTGTGTTGGTTTTGTTCTTTGAACAAGACGATGTTCATGCACGGTTCATTTTGTGTAAAAAAAAAAAACATAACTTTGTCATGAATTTGACAAATGTCTATTCTTGGTGTTGGGTTTTATCAAAAAAATGCGACTTATACTCCAGTGCGACTTACATGTTTTTTTCCTTCTTTATTATGCATTTTCAGCAGGTGCAACTTATACTTCGAAAAATACGCTATATTCTTGTTAAAAACAAAGTGTGCAAAAAGTACTGCAACACTAAACAGTGGAACATATTTTATGCCCTCAAAAGTTTATAAAACTTTAAATTAAATAAATCTATTAAAATGATTGTGCATATTAGGTTCACTCTGAAATTTCACCTGAAAGCTCCATTTCCCTAACTAAAGGGCGGTTGGTAGAGCGGCCGTGCCAGCAACTTGAGGGTTCTAGGTTTGATCCCCGCTTCTACCATCCTAGTCACTGCCGTTGTGTCCTTGGGCAAGACACTTTACCCACCTGCTCCCAGTGCCACCCACACTAGTTTAAATGTAACTTAGATATTGGGTTTCGCTATGTAAAGCGCTTTGAATCACTAGAGAAAAGTGCTAAATAAATATAATTCACTTCACTTCACTTAAAAATTCATGAGCAAAACATTGCAATTCTTACAATATATGCATGCTTACTCGAAGACATTGTTTACAAGGGTTTACAACAAGTAGCGGGAGCCCTTGGCCATATAAATGCAACTCTCCTATTATTGCTACTCTCAATCACAATAAATTTAATCTACTCCATTTACAATTGTATTCGACAAAATGTGTTTTGGTTACTAAATTATTGGTTTCTTATGAAAACGTGCGGTTTAAACAAAAAAAACCCCACCTATTTCTTTATATAATATGGAATTCAAAGATTTTGTTTTGGGAGGGGGGACAAACAAGACCAGGCAAGACCCTTTCTAGAACTTTAAATGCTGTCACAGTTAAGGATGGGACCCAAGAGATCGGTTCCCACTGTTCCGGAACCTGGGAAAAAATTTGCCAGTTATGTTAATTATTCCCTTAATGATTCCTGTGGGCGCATATGACATCACCACGCACGGCAACAGGGCAACTTGCAACACTTGCAAAATGGAAATTTTAACCAAGGGAAGAAATAGTAGTGAAACTCAAAAAAATTAAATTGTACAACGGTTCCTTCATTACAGCAATTACTTCTACAAGGTGAAACTTATATATGACATAGGCTCATAACATGCAACTTCAAGATCTTTCAAGCCTTCTTTCGATACATTATGGATAATAATGGTTTACAGATTATGAAAACCACAAATTTAAATCTCAGAAAATTTGGACTTTTCAGAAACTGAAAGCCATGGTTATCAAAATTCTAACAAATAAAGGGTAGATATACCTCACTCTGTATGTAGTGAGTTTACATCATGTTAAATTGCGGACATGAATGGACGTTTGCACCACATTCACATTTTTTGAGTTTCACCTGTACCAGATACAAATAGCACACGGAGCAGCTGTTAACATTGAATGACGTGTTAGGGCAGTAACGAATAATTGAATAGAAAATAACTTTGCTTTATAGACTGTTTCTTCGATTACTCGTTAGATGAGTAACTAATAAAAAAAACATGAAATCCGGACAGCATGGAGTGCCCAAATTTCTGAATATGCGGACATAGTTTCCGTTCGGCTGCTGCGATAGAACACAAGAAAGTGTGTGTGTGGGTGCCATGATATGTGTAGCGGCAAAAAAAAAACATAGATGTTTTCCCATTTTTATTAATGATGTGCATTTTTTTGTTAAAACTAAGAAAAATCAAGGTTGTGGCAAGCAGAATAAATATAATCTTATTTTCCTAAAATGCGCATGAGGCTGTAAAGTGTGTTGCATTCAATTACTCGAATAATAAAATAAACCAATCATATTTGATTACTAGTTATCGATTACTGCAGCCCTCAAAGATATTTTGATCCATTCCGAATCGGAAGTGAATCTCCACCAACAGCAACGTCAGCATGTTGTCTGCTGTTAATACTACAGGTAACTAATTAACACTGCCTATAATTGCAAAACCTGCTACTATTTACTGCAAATGTCAACCAGATGTTTCTCATGCATTACACGACGAGACTGCATCTGGCAGGCTTCAGGGGCTGCACGCCTCCTCCCTGTCTGAGAGGTGTTCTCCACAGCCGGAGACACGAATTAGTCAGAAAGATCACGTATTTCCTGAAAAAGCAGATATGCTTATTATTCTGCAAAATAGTAGTAGACTTTTATAGTTGATGGTTGCAAAATTGCACAAAGCAGTTTGATTGGCCTTAGTTGCTTGTATTTGTCACTGGCTGACATACTTTAAGTTACTTTTGAAAGTCAAATGTGTATTACTGAACAATTCTGTGTACAAACCCGGTTTCCATATGAGTTGGGAAATTGTGCTAGATGTAAATATAAACGGAATAAAATGATTTGCAAATCATTTCAACCCAAATCCAGTTGAGTATGCTACAAAGACAACATATTTGATGTTCAAACTGATAAAAATTTTTTTTTTGCAAATAATCATTAACTTTAGAATTTGATGCCAGCAACACGTGACAAAGAAGTTGGGAAAGGTGGCAAGAAATACTGATAAAGTTGAGGAATGCTCATCAAACACTTATTTGGAACATCCCACAGGTGTGCAGGCTAATTGGGAAAAGGTGGGTGCCATGATTGGGTAAAAAAACAACTTCCCAAAAAATGCTCAGTCTTTCACAAGAAAGGATGGGGCGAGGTACACCCCTTTGTCCACAACTACGCGAGCAAATTGTCAAATAGTTTAAGAACAATGTTTCTCAAAATGCAATTGCAAGAAATTTAGGGATTTCAAAATCTACGGTCCATAATATCATCAAAAGGTTTAGAGAATCTGGAAAAATCACTCCACGTAAACGGCATGGCGGGAAACCAACATTGAATGACCGTGACCTTCGATCCATGCACTGTATCAACAACCGACATCAATCTCTAAAGGATATCACCATATGGGCTCAGGAATACTTCAGAAAACCGCTGTCGCTAAATACAGTTCGTCACTACATCTGTGAGTGCAAGTTAAAACTCTACTATGCAAAGCAAAAGCCATTTATCAACAACATCCAGAAACGCCGCCGATTTCTCTGGGCCTGAGATCATCTAAGATGGATTGATGCAAAGTGGAAAAGTGTTCTGTGGTCTGACTAGTCCACATTTCAAATTTTTGGGGGAAAAATTCGACATTGTGTCATCCGAACCAAAGGGGAAGCGAACCCTCCAGACTGTTATCGACACAAAGTTAAAAAGCCAGCATCTGTGATGGTATGGGGGTTCATTAGTGCCCAAAGCATGGGTAACTTACACATCTGTGAAGGCACCATTAATGCTGAAAGGTACATACAGGTTTTGGAACAACATATGCTACCATCTAAGCGCCGTCTTTTTCATGGACGCCCCTGCTTATTTCAGCAAGACAATCCCAAGCCATATTCAGCACGTGTTACAACAGTGTGGCTTAGTAAAAAAAGAGTGCGGGTACTTTCCTGGCCCGCCTGCAGTCCAGACCTGTCTCCCATCGAAAATGTGTGGTGCATTACGAAGCGTAAAATACGACAGCGAAGACCCCGGACTGTTGAACGACTGAAGCTCAACATAAAACAAGAATGGAAAAGAATTCCACTTTCAAATCTTTAATAATTAGTTTCATCAGTTCCCAAATGTTTATTGAGTGTTGTTAAAAGAAAAGGTGATGTAACACAGTGGTGAACATGACCTTTCCCAATTACTTGGGCACGTGTTGCAGCCATGAAATTCTAAGTTAATTATTTGCAAAAAAAAAAATTAAGTTTATGAGTTTGAACATCAAATATCTTGTCTTTGTAGTGCATTCAATTAAATATGGGTTGAAAAGGATTTGCAAATCATTGTAATCCGTTTGTATGTACATCTAACACAATTTCCCAACTCATATGGAAACAGGGTTTGTACTTGTCACATAATTTATGCTGTATCTTGTTTATTTTAACAGTAAAATACTTAAAGTATAAAAGGTATTTTTAAAACAAATTATTGTTATGCCCTATGCATCCCATTGAGAGAATAGCCCACTTTAGGACATCTTTGTTGGGTTTGTACGCAAATATTTTTTCCAAACCATGGATTTTTAACATTTTCCAGGCCAAGGACCCTCAACCAGATGAGAGATAAAGCAGGGACCCCCTACTTGTAAACCTTGTATGAAATAGTATTTTAAATTAAATTAATCCTAAAAGTCCCTTGTTATTGTGCAATGCTAAGATATTCCAAGAATACAGACCACTCATCCAACCATCTTCCTCCACTTATGCAAGGTCGGGTCGTTGGACAGCAGGCTAAGCAGAGAAACCTAGACTTCTCTCTCCGTAGCTACATCCTCCAACTCCTCCCGTGGGATCCCAAGTTGTTCAGGTCAATTCAGAAATATAGTGGCCCCTTCCCCGTGGCCTATTACCGGTCAGAATGCCGTAAACCCCTGCCTGGCCTTCGGGGGGCATCCCGACCAGATACCCGAACCACTTTGTCTGGCTCCTCTCGATGTGAGAGGAACAGCGGCTGTACTCCCCGCTCCGCCCAAACGACAGAGCTTCTCACCTTATCTCTGAAGGAGAGCCTTGCTCCCGGACAAAGGAAACAAATTTCGGGCTTGTCCTTTCGTTCATAACCCAAAGCTAATGACCATGAGTGCGGATAGGAACATAAGTCGACCAGTAAATTGACAACTTTGCCTTCCGGCTCAGATCCTTCTTCACCACGGCGGATCAATACAGTGTCCGCATCACTGCAGATGCCACACCGATCCACCTGTTGACCTAGCGATCCACTCTTCTCGTGAATAAGACTCCAAGGTACTTAAACTTCTTCACTCGGGGCAAGGTCTCCTCCACAACACAGAGATGGCACTCCAGCCTTTTCCTGGCAAGAACCATAGATTCGGACTTGGAGGTGATTATTCTCATCCCAGCCGCTTCACACTCAGCTACGAACCATTCAAGTGAGAGCTGAAGATCCTGACCAGATGAAGCCAGCAGGACCACGTCATCTACAAACACCAAACACCTAATCCCGCAGCCACCAACACCCTGACTGCGCCAAAGAATTCCGTCCATAAAAGTTATGAAGAGAATCGGTGAGAAAGGGCAGCTCTGGCAGAATCCAACTCTCACTGGAAATGGGTCCAACTTACCGGCGGCAATACAGACAAAGGTATGATACCGATCATACAGAATAAAGCGCTGTTAATCGCTAGCTTGCAACTTAAGCGCTAATCGCTAGCTATCTTAAATACTAAGATTATTAGAATAATAAAAATCGATAAAGAACCAAACTGTTAAGCAGAACTAAAATCATATAAATCTTATTATTCCCATCTCTAGTAAAAATTATGCGTTAGTATCTCAAAGTTGAAATTATTAAATTATTATTTTTTGAAATATTAGACAACTTACAGCTTTAACCCCTCCAAAGAAATAGACAGACAACTTTTGGACTCAGTATACCTATAGTGAAATTACGGTTGTATGTTGTATTAACTCTTAATTAACTTCATTTGACCATGTGACATTATGAAAAGAATTGTTTCACATGAGTGTTAGACGGGATGATGGATTAGCGCAGCCTGAGACTGAATGCTGCACTCCAGTGTCGAGGAGTGACGCAACTCACTTGTTCCAGTGGGTCTTGGAGTTTCGGTACAAAGCGGGAAACATGATTGGTAGAATCTTTGCCGCGTTGTCGCTGATCAGACTCATGATGTACTCGTTATTCCAGTAGTACAGCGCTCTCTCTGCCACCTGCAGAGCACATACAGAACATCTCATCAGGGTGCACTAGAGTAATGAGTGTACTTCCAGGGCTAACCTTCTCATCAATCATTCAATCATGGATTACCTGGAAGTGCGGGCTGGACACACATTTGGCCAGCTGTCGAAAGAGAGGCTCCTGCACCTTAACAAACTCAGACGGCTCGATGACGTCTAGAATCTCCTCCAGCTCGTTGAGAAACATCACTTCCTTGGGACTGTGGGTCTTTGGCCAGTACTTTAGGAGAGCCATGACCACCTTTATGGAATGACGATGTTAAAAATCAGCATTTTAAGCCAGTGTGCAAGACATGAGTGAACATACCGGCTCCGTTAGGGTACTATCCTTTTCTAAAAACTGCACCACACAGTAGGCCAGCTGCAAAAAAAATAACAAAAATTTAGTATGTGCTTTCATGTAGTGCATTTACTCAGTTTTTATTTGGCCATACAGCCTTTTCATTCACCCTTAATTTGATACAACTTTTTACATTTGCGATACAATGCCAATATGGGAACCTTAAAGCGGAACTGCACTTTTGAGAGGAATAGTCTTATCATTTATAATCCCTATGTCAAACAAGAACACACATGTTTTGCTATTTTATGCATTGTAAATCATAAATAAACGATAAAAAAAGTCAGCTAACAATGGAGTCAATGGGAGTCGCAGTAGATAGATAGATAGATAGATAGATAGATAGAGATAAATCTTTATTGATTCCTTCAGGAGAGTTCCCTCTGGAAAATTAAATACATGCTCTAAAAATATCCAAATACCTCTATTAACATTTATATTCACACTGTGAGTATATATGTAATGCAGTAACCAGACATTTTAATAACACACAATATTCACATTATTTTTGTAATTTTAAGCATACGGCGGCACAATAATTTCATAGACGCAGCACAACGTTTCCTTTTTCCTTCAACAATACTGACTACTACTCAAGCAGTATTCATGACCAACAACAAACATATTAAAGCATTACTTACTGTACAATTTCTGCTCTCACTAGGATGACGACTGATGGATGCACATAATTATTTAATGCTTGTTTGTATTGTTGAATGTTTTAGTCTGCATATTAATCAATTAAGGACACTTTTTATTACATATCTCTAGTAGGTTTGTCAATCTTAAAACAGCTCACGACTCGATTTTGATTCCTGGGGTGACAATTTGATTCAAAATTGATTCTTGATTCAACACAAATTTCAGTGTGTTATTTGGTATTAAAATTATAATAAAACCCTTTGAAAACATGTTACAAGAGCTCTTCTTGGCTGCTGTCATGACATATTTGCAGCTCAGAGATGACAAACATATTTCTCTTAAAAAAACAATAGCTTTTTGAAAATAAATCAAATCTGAATACATTTTTTGATCCCTCCCAATGTTTAGCTTATGTGTTACTGTGTGCTTGACTGCAGTGTAGCTGCCAGCTCCTAGTAGCCAATAGCCTACCATGTTTACCTTTTTAAATGACTTCAATTAAATGCAATAAAAGTATAAAAGTATTGTGCGCTTTTTGGAGGATATTTAGATGTTGACTGTCGAGGTTTTGCTCAAGTACGCAATACTTCAGGATCGCTTTGATTGGAGCGCATATCGGATATTTTTGATGCAATCCATCATAATAATTATATTTACAATAAAATCTCATTCCCATTTTTTAAAAGTATCCCTCCACATCCACCCCTCCAAAAAAAAAGGAAGAAAAGGAGAAAATAAAATAGACACACGTTACCTGTGGATGGTAGACACTGAGTGATTTAACTTTGTGAAGAGGTAATAAAACCTTCAATAGGAATATCTTGTGCTCTTCTTTTAGAGGTAAGGCAAATCCATTGATGATACTGCAAAACAAAACAAAATCATTTTAGGTCAGTGAATACAACAATGCTCATCATGATAGTGGTGTGGGACTGCACTTAAATTATGCCATTTGTAAGAATTGAATGTCAAGTAATCATTAAATGGCCCTGATATGTCAAAAGGCATTAATAAATCATTGTCTTTTTGAATACCTTTATAGCTGATAACTGTAGTTCAGCCGGGAAATGCTCATTTCAAAATTAGATTTAAAGCCCCGAAATATTGTTATAGTTTTAATTTCGATACCCGGCCCTCTGCGCTTTGAAAGATGGAGACTATTGAAAGCCGAAAATATTTTTTCATCCAACGCTAAACTAGCTAATCTCTTCCTTGATAGGTAAGTAAGGCATTTATGGTTTCTTATTACTTGTAATAAATGTAAATGGACATTTCATATGTAAACAATATTGTCCAATACAGTCTATAATCTTGTCAAAGCTAATATGCTCGTGCAACAAATGCTTAGGAGCGAAGCACCATCACACTAGTGTAATGCTTTTAGCATGCTAGCCCTGTCAATGACACATCAACATACAGGCTAACGGAGGAAATGTATGCCCGTTAGCCTGTATGTCAATGTGTCATCCAACTGACAGGGCAAACTGTCTTTCGACAAATAAAACCTATGTGGATATGCGTAGTGTCAGTGCCTATTTCGTTGTCAATATGCTGATACGCAGGGGAAATACGTTCCAACATTAGCATGGCTGATTGCAGTTTCTGGTACTGTATGCATCCGGCACAGATGGGGTGGTATGTACTTGGCACATACCAAGTATGTGCCAAGTAATGATTTTCTACTGTATGTATTGACATGGTAGTAAGCTGTATGATTTATGCGTAACGTGGGTTGGCTTATAGAATTTCACTTGGCACTGGGTGATGTGCGTAAATGGAAGAGAATGCAGTGCGTCAGGTTGGATGCAAAATGGAGTTATGCTGAACGAAATGTGGCGGTAATTTTATTGTTGGCCTTGGCTCGGCATCAAAGTAGGTCTATGCGATATATTTTATAGAATATATTCGATGGTGGTCCGTGTGGTCAAACTACATATTTTAGCAGGGAAATCCCAACAATTTGTCCCGACTACCGATTAAAATATTGTTGCGTAACTTTACAAATACCTTTGGCTAATCGACATTAGAAAAATGTGGTGTATTTATTACATAGTAAACCATCTTACAAGAAGCTTAAACAAGATAAAGCTGCAGCGTAAGACTCGTGGATTGCCATTTGACGTTCATTGGAGTAGGATTTGGCTGCCTATCTGGCAACCTCAGTCATGAAGACTGTGAGGGGACTACAGAATTATGACCGTGATTGCAGTACCATTGCTGGCCACATAACTACATATTGCACCTTTAAGTTCATGTATTACATCTTGATATACAAACCCTGTTTCCATATGAGTTGGGAAATTGTGTTAGATGTAAATATAAACGGAATACAACAATGATTTGCAAATCCTTTTCAACCCATATTCAATTGAATGGACTACAAAAAATATATATTTGATGTTCAAACCCAAACTTTATATTTTTTTTTTGCAAGTAATTATTGACTTAGAATTTCATGGCTGCAACAAGTGCCAAAATGGTTGGGAAAGGTCATGTTCACCACTGTGTTAAATCCCCTTTTCTTTTAACAACACTCAATAAACGTTTGGGAACTGAGGAAACCAATTGTTGAAGCTTTGAAAGTGGAATTCTTTCTCATTCTTGTTTTATGTAGAGCTTCAGTCGATCAACAGTCCAGGGTCTCCGCTGTCGTATTTTACGCTTCATAATGCGCCACACATTTTCGATGGGAGACAGGTCTGGACTGCAGGCGGGCCAGGAAAGTACCTGCACTCTTTTTTTACGAAGCTACGCTGTTGTAACACGTGGCTTGGCATTGTCTTGCTGAAATAAGCAGGGGAATCCATGATAACATTGCTTGGATGACAACATATGCTGCTCCAAAACCTGTATGGACCATTCAGCATTAATGGTGCCTTCACAGATGTGTAAGTTACCCATGCCTTGGGCACTAATGCACCCCCATACCATCACAGATGCTGGCTTATGAACTTTGCGCCTATAACAATCCGGATGGTTATTTCCCTCATTGTTCCGGAGGACACCACCTCCACAGTTTCCAAATATAATTTGAAATGTGGACTCGTCAGACCACAGAACACTCTTTCACTTTGCATCAGTCCATCTTAGATGAGCTCGGGCCCAGCGAAGCCAGCGGCGTTCCTTGGTGTTGATGAATGGGTTTTGCTTCGCATAGCAGAGTTTTAACTTGAACTTACAGATGTAGCAACCAACTATAGTTACCGGTAGTGGTTTTATGAAGTGTTCCTGAGCCCATGTGGTGATATCCTTTACACACTGATGTCAGTTTTTGATGCAGTACCGCCTAAGGGCTAAAAGGTCCGTAATATCGTCGCTTACGTGCAGTGATATTTTTCCAGATTCTCTGATTTTACGGACCGTAGATGGTAAAATTCCTAAATTCCTTGCAATAGCTCGTTGAAAAATGTTGTTCTAAAACTGTTCGACAATTTGCTTACAAATTGGTGACCCTCGCTCCATCCTTGTTTGTGAATTACTTAGCATTTCATGGAAGCTGCTTTTATACCCAATCATGGCACCCACCTATTCCCAATTAGCCTGCACACCTGTGGGATGTTCCAAATATTTTTTTGATGAACATTATCATTTACCAGTATTTATTGCCACCTTTCCCAAGTTCTTTGTCGTGTGTTGCTAGCGTCAAATTCTAAAGTTAATGATTATTTGCAAAAAAAAAAATGTTTATCAGTTTGAACATCAAATATGTTGTCTTTGTAGCATATTCAACTGAATATGGGTTGAAAATGATTTGCAAATCATAGTATCCCATTTATATTTACATCTAACACAATTTCCCAACTCATATGGAAACAGGGTTTGTAGATTGCATTGGTGTGCCTAATGTGTATGTCAGTGTGTTAACAACAATAATGGTGATCAAACCTTCCAAGTATTTCCAGTAGTTCAGCAATACCGTTGTGGTGCTCCGTCTCATAGATAAACCTGAAAAAACAAAATGAGTTGTTAGAATATTGTGGTCAGAAATGTTTGTTTTACACACCTTCAGATTAGCATTAGGTGACAGAGGAAAAAGGTGCTTATTTTATTATTTATAACATACAATGAAAACTACTACTTTTGGACAAATGAGGATTCACAACCTTATCTTTTTGAACCTGAATACAGAGAGGATGAACTACTGGTTATAGAAGCAAGCACAAAGAGGTTGAAACGGTGGAGCAGACGGAAGCGAGAGAGTAAAGCTGGTATGACTAGACGCTGCAGATGTGGTACTTGTAGACAAGCTATGCCAAGATGAAAGCGTACCCAAAGTGCTTACCCAAAACCAACAAGAAAAAAACGTCCCCAGCCAGTGATCGGTTATATTGATCATAATACATGCAGCACATCACCATACAACTACAGTACATATGCTGTTTAGCTATCAGGGTACAGTGTGGGCTAATGCTTTACATATACTGTATTTTGATTTTTCTTGTTTTTCAGTCAGTATAGATTAATAAAAATAATAATGGATTAGATTTATACAGCGCTTTTCTGGACATTCAAAAGCGCTTCACAGAGAAGTGAACACCAATCATTCGTGCACACCTGGTGGTGGAAAGCTACTTTCGTAGCCACAGCTGCCCTGGGGTAGGCTGACGAAAGTGTGGCTGCCCGTTCAGTTTAGTTTATTAAGGATCCCTATTAGTCTACACTAGAGGAGACTATTCGTCCAGTTTGCGCCTTTGGCCCCTCTGACCACCACCTATCATTCATCATTCATTCACCAGTGTGAGCTGGGGGGGAAGGGTGAAGTGTCCTGCTCGAAGACACAACAGCAGCGATTTGGATGTCATAAGGCGGGGATGGAACCTGCAACCCTCAGGATGCAGGCACGGCCGCTCTACCCACTACGCCATGCCGGTGTCCTATCGCATAGAGTTGTGCATTTCTAACTCTAAAGCTATTCAGCTGCTGATGCAAGAAGCTAGTTTACCTCTTGCCATAGCTCGTTGGCGGATAATGACGTCGCATAGGTACCTGAAGAATTGTTGACGATTTATGAATGCATTTTCAAGAGTGAATTAAAGTCAGCTAACAGAGCTACTGTGCCCATAGAACCCCCCCCAAAAAAACATCCAAAAAGCGCTAACAATACTTTCATTTATATAGGACCAGAATATCAACCAAGTATTAGCGATATTGTTATTATAAGCACTAACGTAAAGCACCTACTTGTAGCAGCGCATCTACTACAGAGAGCTAACTAGCTTTTGCTAGTATATTGATATAATCAGCTGGTGAGGCTATCTCGCCTCTGAGTTGGTGAAAGTTAATTCTAGATCCTAAATCAGGCCTCATCTAGATAGTAGAAAGGTATGGCTGAAACCAAGAAGTTAGTTAACTGACTCAACCCGGAGATGGCAAGAAAAAACACACAAAGACGCTAGTTTTACACCCCTCCAACCCCCCATTTTTTAAAACCTTTCGCAAGGATTATGTTCAATTCTTCATCTATACGGGAAGATATAAACATTCTAACAGTCGGCATCCCAGTGAGAGCAGACATTGTATAGTGTTTGTTTTATCATGTTGTCTCTCACAAAGTGTTGTGAGTTGCAGTCAGGCTTGCTGTTGAAGGAAATGCTAAAACCAACGCGCCACCCTATGTTCAACTGAGCAAAAAAAATACATAAATATTGCACGTTATTGTGAATTTGCCTGTTACTACATTACTTTATACTTACAGCATGTATATAAACCCTTGATGGTGGTGTGTTTGGAATATTTTTAGAGCCCCTTACAGGCAGAAAAGAGGAACTCCCATTGACTCCAGTGTTAGCTGACTTTTGCCAGCATTTAGGTGCAAGTTAGAATGCGTATATAAAAAAAACGTAAGTGTTCTTGTCTCAAATAAGGATTGTTAATGATTACAAAAATTGTGCTGTTTCCTTTTAATGCTAGTGAGTTGTGCATCTAAAAATCAAAACACCCCACCTCCAATTAATACATTTTCAAATGCATCCATGTTAAAATTAAATATATTGCCACTCAATCAATCTGTGTTTGTTGTTCAGTATTATCCCTTACCTGGTTCATGTTTACCCGTTTTTATTTTATGTTTTAACTTTTTTTTATTTTCTATATTAGCAATATATGATGATGCTCCTGTTGGAAAAATGCAGTTTCAATGTTATGTGCATTTCCAATGCTTAAGAATAACATTTATTAGGAAAATCCTTAATTTATCCTTAAGGTTGCATTGGGGCTAGGGGTGTGTTTTATTTGATTACTCGATTAATCAAACAAATTGATATATTGCATGAATAGTTAAATATTAAATAGCTGCATCCATAAAATATAATATGTATTATTATAAATATTGACATACTATATATAATATTGTACTACGGCTGCCCTTGCATACGTTTTCTATGAATTTTCGCATTACAGATGCCACGTCTCCTCTGCCTGAAACTCACTTCTCTCACACCGTTCAGTTTAAAGCAGATGACCTATGTGCGAAAGGAGCTGCAGCAGAAGTGCACTCACCTATAGAAAATGTTATTAATCTGTTTTCTTATGTAAGCTCTCAGGCCGAGGAACTTCCCATAGATCCTGTGGAGGGTCGTCTTGAGGAAGTCTCGCTCTCTGGGATCTTCGCTGTCAAATAGTTCTAAAAGCTGGCATGCAAGAGCGAGAACAGACAATACATTAAACACTGCAAACTTCACAACGCTTTGTAAATTTGATTTTTTATACTTAATGGAAACGGAATGCGTTTCCATAGTGCTGTAAAGCTATTTGTCTAAACTGACAAGAGCCTGCTAGGAGCCTACTCTTTTCTTACCTGCATAACAAATTTCTGGTCTATGTATTTCTTCGCTATGTTTGGTTGAAAGTCGGGCGATTCTAAAAATCTAAGAAAAAATTCATAGACGAGCTGCAAAAGAAAAAAAGAGCAGAATGAAAACAGGCGAAGTGCAGAGTAAAATATGTATGACACTGTGCTGTTATTAACCAATTTTCTTACAACATTCAAGAGGATGCTGCTCGAGCATGCTTCCGTGCAGGCGCAACTGAAAAAGTGATTTTGCATTTACACGTACCGGTTATTCTAGGTTGGAAATAAGTTTCCATTTTGGATGTATTTTGCAGTAGATTAAAGTACAATGTTTTATTTTCCTCTATTCAAACACAGTGTTACTGTTCAAACTGTGTGTAATGTTACAGTGGCCAAAAATATTAAATATACTTGTTAAATAGAACCTTTGTCTGGTTTTTGACGAGTTATTAGGCCTACTATGCTACTATATTTTACTGTTGGTCATTATAGTAGTTGTTGGTGAGCCCTTTTTTTTTTTTAAAGCAGTACTTGGTGAAAAATCTTTGAGCACCACTGTTCTATGGTATATGCACTTATAGTTTACATATGGTGTCAAATCAGGAATTGAATCAAGACATGAATTGTGCTTTTTCTGATGATGAAACAGTGATGTTTAAGCAAATTCGGTTAATAGCTACCTGTAAGTGTGGCCAGGCCGCTTCAAGTGTGGGTTCATCCTCCTCAGGATCAAATTCTGCTCCTGTGGGGTTGGACGACGGAGGCAGCGTTCTGAACATGTTCACAGCAAACTAGGAGAAAGAAGACAAAAACAATGGGAAATGATGATTTGATTATGCATGAATAAGATGGCTATCACAACCACATAGAGGTGTTTATTTAGCGTAAATCAGAATATACTGTAATGTAATGCTTTGGATCAGGGTTCTCCAATCAGCAGCTCGCAAGGTGATTTTGAGTAGCTCAAAAAAGTGTAAAAAATGTCTGCTTAAACTCAGTATTTTTAGAATTGTTCAAAACCAGATCTAAAGCTTCAATTTAATGACAAATGTCCATAAAATTTCATAAAGACAACCGCCGGAATGAGTGGAGATCTGCTTCCTAAATAAAGCACAATTTAAATGTCGCCAGTCATATAAAAACACAATCGCCTTTATTTTTGTCAAAGTAGCTCAGGTCATAACAAAAAAAAAAACCTGCATTGGAAATAAATGCATATGAAATATATGATTACATTTTTTTTAAACAATATGTGAGTTGTGAATATCGACACTGTTAATGCTCTGGCAAAACAAGTTTATTTCCATTGTTTGGGTTGAAATAACTATGAATATAAACATTAAAAAATTGAGTAGCTCACAGCCATTTTTATTTTTTTAACGCAGCTCCCAGAAGAATTGTAGACAGTAGGAAAAAAATGTTAGCAATAACTCTGATGTAGTGGACTACAAACTACAACCACAATAATAAAATGTATAATTACATTAATGAAACACTACTGCATTGACTCAAATATGGGACAGGTAATGTTATATTGGGGAGATAAAAGGGCATACTCGTAGAAGGCCAATCATAATGTGCCTGAGCCCACACCCAAGGTATCGCACGTTTGGATGTGGCCTGGCTTGCTTCCGCTCTTTTGCCGCAATTGAAAAAAGGTAGTCCAAGGCAGGGTTCTTACCCTTTTAGACCACAAGGCCCAACTTTGTCCACCACACGGGGGTCTTGGGCCAGCTCAAATATTAACAAAGAATTCGTAATCTTATATCTGGCAGCATGGTGGAAGAAGGGTTAGTGCGTCTGCCTCACAATACGAAGGTCCTGAGTAGTCCTGGGTTCAATTCCGGGCTCGGGATCTTTCTGTGTGGAGTTTGCATGTTCTCCCCGTGAATGCGTGGGTTGCCTCCGAGTACTCCGGCTTCCTCCCACTTCCAAAAACATGCACCTGCGGATAAGTTGATTGGCAACACTAAATTGGCCCTAGTGTGTGAATAATAGTGTGAATGTTGTCTGTCTATCTGTGTTGGCCCTGCGATGAGGAGGCGACTTGTCCAGGGTATACACCACCTTCCGCCCGATTGTAGTTAAGATAGGCACCAGCGCCCACCGCGAACCCAACCAAAGGGAATAAGCGGTAGGAAATGGATGGATGGATGGATGAATGAATAGTAATCTTACTCTTCCTTTTAAATCGTATTCAAAAAATTATATCAAACCTACAAACAGTTTACAACCTTGTCAAATGACACAAAATCATGTGTTATTCACAAAGACTATCAAGGCATAGCTGAGGCGGATTACAAAAATACTAATCAAATACACTGCAAAGGAAGACATTCAGCAAAGCTGATGAAAAATAAATGTACATACAATTACACAGCACTAAAATTCTAACTGAATGAAATTGAAATAAGGCTTCACCACATTAGTCATATTCATTTAAAGTTCAGCTCTAGACTTCTTCTGTTTCATATTGCCAATACTGCCACAAGTGGAGGAAAAGTGTATTATAACTGAGTACAGCTTCATCCCATACAAACAACAGCGAATATATTTTTGGCACTCGCGGCTCAACAACCCTGGCCTAATTCATCTTTGAAGGTGTACAATTTCTCAAATATGATCAATTAATCAATCAAAATTTACTTATATAGCCCTTAATCACAAATGTCTCAAAGGGCTGCACAAGCGGAGCCACAACGACATCCTCAGATGTCGTTGTAGCTCAGATGTCCTCAGATCCCACATCAGGGCAAAAAAAACTCAACATAATGGGAACAACGAGTAACCTTGGAAGGGACCGCAGATGTGGGAACCCCTCATCCCCAGGGTGACTGGTGCAACGAATGCCGAATGGATATGGTTAATAATGTGA
>NC_084613.1:69108927-69111427 GCF_033978795.1 Nerophis ophidion | reverse complement strand
GCCGAGCAACAGGAACTTTCAACTCCCTCCACAGATTTTCTATAGGGTTGAGGTCTGGAGACTGGCTAGGCCACTCCAGGACCTTCAAATGCTTCTTATGGAGCCACTCCTTCGTTGCCCGGGCGGTGTGTTTGGGATCATTGTCATGCTGGAAGACCCAGTGGAGTTTGGAGTCTGACTGTTTGAGGCTGTGGACAGGTGTCTTTTATACAGATAACGAGTTCAAACAGGTTCCATTAATACAGGTAACAATTGGAGGACAGAAGAGCTTCTTAAAGAAGAAGTTACAGGTCTGTGAGAGCCAGAGATCTTCCTTGTTTGAAGTGACCAAATACTTATTTTCCACCATAATTTACAAATAAATTATTTACAATTCCTACAGTGTTAATTCCTGGATGTTTTTGCACATTCTGTCTCTCACAGTTGAAGTGTACCTATGATAATAAATTACAGACCTCTGTCATCATTTTAAGTGGGAGAACTTGCACAATCGGTGGCTGACTAAATACTTTTTTGCCCCACTGTGTGTGTGTGTGTGTGTGTGTGTATATATATATATATATATATATATATATATATATATATATATATATATATATATATATATATATATATATATATATATATATATATATATATATATATATATATATATATATATATATATATATATATATATATATATATATATATATATGTGTGTGTGTGTTCAATTTAAGAACTCTATATTTGGGTTGGATGAATGTCCACCAGCATGCCCCTATTCTGACAGAGTTCCACCCTCATCTTCATCTTTTGACAAAAACAGGCCGCCCTCCCCCCATCCCATCCTGGCCACGAGCTCCACTCACCATGTGAACCACTTCCGGGTAGATGGGCTCTGTGATGACATTCCTGTTGTGGGTAATGTACTCCACCATCTCGCTCAGCGCCGCCCGCTTCACCTCCTTCCATTTTAGGTCGCTCAGCGGGTCAGACAGGAAGTCAAAAAGGACACAGCACTGCCGCAGCTTCTGGATGAAGAGCTTTTCCTGCTCAGCTGGGGCCACATCTGAAGAGAGAGTCAAATGAGAATGAGCATAGGGTCAAAAATGGCAGACTAGGTGGCGAAACTGAAGCTACACCTGATTAATGAACCATTTGGGAATGTCGGCAAAGGGCAAGCTATGTATAATAAGTAGGAAGGACAGGGTAGGCTTTGAAGGTGGGATATACACACACACACATTCATGCAGTTTTACATTTCCTTTTATTTCACTAAATAAACGTTTGTCACTTGTAACTTGGAAAAAATTGTGATTTGTAACAAAAAACGTTAAAATAATTCTAACATTTACTAAATTAATGGAAATGTGTGCAAAACTGGAATACAAATGCCATACAATAAAAGAGCTAGTCGGAATTCTGTCTGCATTACTTTATTTACGACAATTAAATTGATTATCAACATTTACCAATAAATTTTATCATGGTCCATGTCTGAATTGCGATGCATCTAAAATGTGATTATTTCCCCCCACGTCTAATCGGCGTAGCTGTCAGGAATGAATACTGAACACAAAAAAATGAATGTGAGAGAGATGGAAGCTGGCAAATGAGTCATGAAGACTAAAGTGCAAGGATGGTTCAAACCCAGGGGGCGGATAACAACAAAGAAGAGAGAAGAAACGACATAATGGAGAGGATGAGGGGATTTGGGAAGTAGGTGAACGGTCATGGCCCAGATATTTGTAGCACACGAGAGAGGAGGAAAAAATAGTGCTCTTTATTATTGGTACGTGATGGTTGGAGCACTTCCTGTTTTGGTTCATTTCCATGTGATAAACAAGCAGCCACGCAGAGACACAATAAATAACACAAGTGGCACAATAATCGCATTAGTCATTAAATGCAGCCATCTTATATCTAACAGCCTCAGCGTACACATGACTTTCTCAGTAACTCTAACAACTAAAATTATATGGACTTTGAAGCTCTCAAATGGACTGATGAATATTTTTTGTTTAGGCCAGCAAAGTCAGGATGCTCATTCTTGGCACTCAGTCACTTTATTCTAGAATGTCTGTTCAACATATGTCTGAATACCTATTATTTGAAACCCCCTTTTTTCTGTTTTCTCTTAAGAAGATAAAACATTTAATTTATTTGTAATTATTTTCAAAAACTAGTGTTATTTACCCTTTTAGAATGTTTTGTTGATGTAAGGAACAACCCTTAAGCCTACTGATTGTATTTCCTTAAAAGCTACAATGTGATGATACTGGACTTGTGTAAATAAAAACAATGTCTTTAAAAATACCGTATTTAATGGTTATTTTCAACATATGATGCACTTTGGGCCTTCCTTAGCCAAAGTGTAACATAAGTGGGGGCTGGCCCGGGAATTAAACAGAGAATCTTTCGAACCTTTTGTTGAATATCCTTCCATCCATTCATTAATTTTCTGCCGCTTGTCCCTTATGGGGTCACGGGGGGTGCTGAAACCTCTCTCAGCTGCATT